>NC_141877.1:233769876-233782376 GCF_056163025.1 Triticum urartu
CAACATACTCAAAAAAGTATTCTATACTGGGGTCTGTGCTCTTGACAAGAAGTGTTTCCAGTCTAGCTGTGTCAAATCGGGTGTGAAGTGTCCTTCTAGGTTCTGGCTGGTAGAGCAGAGGACTGAAAATCCTCTTTAGTTTCACGCATGGGACTCTAAATCCCAATTGCGCTAGCTCTGTGGTTCGATTCCACAACAGAACGAACAATGAATGAATGTGGGCGGTCAACCAGGTAAGCCTGTGCCCAGGAAAGAAAGGACTAGGGAGGGATTGAGAGAAGCTTTCACAGTGGAAAATGAAAAAAAGCATATCGTTCTTAGAAATTGTGGAATTTGACTCAGTTAGAGCTATGGTTTAGCATCAAGAGGAAAGTTTTGTAAAAGCAACAGGAAGAATTGCTCAGATACCCGTGAGCGTATATAACTTGGGTCGTGTTATAAATGCTCTGGCTAAACCTATTGATGGGATAGGCGAAATTGTAGCTTCCGAATCTCGCTTAATTGAATCTCCTGCTCCAAGTAGAATTTCCAGGCGTTCCGTATACGAACCTCTTCAAACAGGGCTTATTGCTATCGATTCGATGATCCCTATAGGGCGCGGTCAGCGAGAGTTCATTATTGGGGACAGACAGACTGGCAAAACAGTAGTAGCCACAGATACAATTCTCAAGAAAAAAGGGCAAGATGTAAGAAGAACGAGAGCAAGCCTTCACGAAAGAAAATGCAAGTGAAAGAGAATTGTCAAAATTTCCTAAAAGCGGTGGTTCTTTTCTTTATGGATCGGGTAGATCCATATGTTCTGAGGGGGAGACGAGGTGTAGCGCAGTCTGGTCAGCGCATCTGTTTTGGGTACAGAGGGCCATAGGTTCGAATCCTGTCACCTTGATGTGGTATTCACACAATGGGGCCGAAGTGCAAAGCCCCGTAGCCTATCCGCGGTCGGGAAGGCAGGCGAAAAGCGCGCACAAAAGAAAAAGAAAGCTAAAAAGCTTATTTTGCAATCCATTATCTTTGGTATTCTTCTCTATTTAGATCATATTATATAGCTATTTCACAGGTTTTATTTACATACCTCAGTCATGTTATTTGTCTAGCCTTCAATCAGAATAGCCTCTCCACCGGTTCCGAAGATTCCTTCGGCATCAATGTGCTTTTGGAATCTTCCTATGAAACAAATAACATTCTGGAACAGTTTAGGACAGAACAGGCCTCAGTAGAAAGCGAGCTTTTTTCGCGTATAGCCACCTCGAAGCCCAATTAGCGCACGGGCTGCCCCCTCAACTCAACCCTAACGAGTACGCAAACTTGGTCAGGGAGCATTTAGACGGTGCAGTTAGTATTGACCACTACCGCCAAGTCCATAATTCACAAATTGATGAAGTCCACATAATGGAGCTCAAAAGCCGATTACCAAATCTACTTTTTTAGCATCTTGAAACCGCACATAAGAAATATTATGAATGAATCACCTTACAATAACATACGAGAGACAGCTTTCTATTTTGTCGAACAACAAGTTGAACCCAATGAACAATTCCATTCAAAGGAATGTTCTAGAGTTTTTTCCACTATATTCGCGATATTTAACAAAATGGAATAAATTCTTCACGATTTGTAGAGTTCCGGGATTACTTCACTGATATCGATTTTCGCCTAAGCACGGCCTCTAGGTTAGTTCAAAGTGTAATACAACGAACTATCGATACACCGAAAACGAGTCAAGATGGATACATAAAATGGAGACATCGTGGATTACCCAAATTGGGACGATGATAGGACATTTCACTTTCTTTCGCAATATTTCTGATCATGACTCAACCACTAGGAAAGGGGATTGCTTACTCTCAGCCACGTTTTCGCTTATGCTTAGTCAAGTGAGGATTCCATTCGAAGTAACGTAACAGGAGCACCATCTTCAAAACTTCTCGGGATTCGGAGTTTTTCGATAAAAGGTCCCATCCTTCAATATCATGATTGGGTCAACCAGGCCAGATCATAAGTGAAATAGTTTGATCGGGTCGACAAGGTCAGGCCCGATCATGAGTGAATAGAAAATCGAAAACGTACATAGCTGTTCCAGCGGAAATACTTTGTTTAATTCTACCACTTCTACTAGGAGTAGCCTTTTTAGTGCTAGCTGAACGTAAAGTAATGGCTTTTGTGCAACGTCGAAAGGGTCCTGATGTAGTGGGATCGTTCGGATTGTTACAACCTCTAGCAGATGGTTTGAAATTGATTCTAAAAGAACCTATTTCACCAAGTAGTGCTAATTTCTCCCTTTTTAGAATGGCTCCAGTGGCTACATTTATGGTAAGTCTGGTCGCTTGGGCCATTGTACCTTTTGATTATGGTATGGTATTGTCAGATCCGAACATAGGGCTACTTTATTTGTTTGCCATATCTTCGCTAGGTGTTTATGGAATAATTATAGCAGGTTGGTCTAGTAAGACGGGGGGCGGCCGTTTGGTCGCCTATGATATACGGACCAATTGGTCCAAAATGGGTTTGTGCCGCAGGTGTTGAACGATCTACTCTACACAGGTGTGGGCTTACAGGGCTAGGGCTCATAAACCCTTTCTTTCATTCATCAAGGGGTCGGTCACTTTTCCAGGACGGGATCGAGAAGTGGAAGTCATAAAAAAGAGATGTTTCTCTTCGCACCTCATATCAAGAGGAAAGGTAGCTTGTCAAGCTGGTCTCACTATTGGAAATTCTAGCTTTCTTTTTTTTCACCGGCTCTTCTTCTTTGTCAACGCTACTAAGGACCTGACGGTTCGCCTACTTGATGGATGAAAGAACATGAGAAAGGGTTCTAAAATAAAAGGCTAGAAAGTCTACTACAGTACAGTCAAAGTCAGCGGCTGAGTTTGCCTAGCCTCGCCTACTCATTTTTGTAGGCGAGCGAGTTAGCGAAGAGGCTTAGGGATAAGAGAGTGTCGGTGCGTATGTAGCCTTCATTCTACTACGCTACACAAAGTCACTTAGCTCGACGTTAATTAAGAGAGTAAAGGAGGAATACCCTACATAGAAGAACCATAGTTCGCTTACAAAGGTATAACCTTTAGCTCCCCGGGGCTAAGCTGCTTTGCACCACTGATAGTTAATTAAGATTCCATTTCAAAGGCGCTACTTTGTTTCGCAAGCCTTTGTCATTGTCAGTCAACTAAGGTTGGCCCTCGGCCCCCTGCGAATCCGTAAATCAGAGAGCATGCCGCAAAAAAAAGGATGGTCCCCTATGCATTTCATTCTTTCCGGAACGCAAAGAATTAAAGTACCTGATCCCCCATCATGGTGAACCTCTCCTTGTGATCGGGATGAGGTAGATGCCTCCCAGCCAGGGGGGGGATCGAATCGGAGTTTCCTTAGGTAGCCACCGACCTACAGTTCTCCTTAAACTTCTGTGCTTGGTGGAAAAGAAGCGAACAAAGGTACGCTCGCTTGCTGTCTTGTTCTCTGCCGCGGACTGGGATCGCTCGCCAGCTAGGCCCTCTAGAAAAAAGTTGGAGCAACATTGTATGAGAACATATTACCCATCTTCGGGGACAAGGGGCGAAATGACCTCTCGATCTACTTACTGCAGCCCAGGATGGGCGTCGTCGTCTAGGCGTGACTTCTTGTTTTGATCTCCCCTACGCCTAGGACGTTGTCTGGGCCAAGAGCCATAGTTAGTTGCTGTTTCCATTTGGTTCTTCTTTCTCGTTGTTGATACCGGCAAGACCCAGCCAGATGATGATGTCTGCTGGTTGGTAGTGAGAGGACTCTTAGTACCCGCAAAAAAAGGGCGCTGGTGAAAAAAACAATCATTTGATTTAGTTTCTTGCTCTCCCTTAGCAGCGGGAAAGGAGTATCTATCTGCCTAGCTTTGGTAGATCCCCCCCAACGCAATTCAAAAACAGAAATTCCACGAATCCCTGAGGTGGATAAGTCCGATGACTCAGCAGCAGTGCGGAATTGAGTTTCTGGTCCGGTGGATCTGATCTATAGTTAGGGGGCAATACATACCAAAAGGTTCGAAGAAGGAAGGCGCAATATATAACCAACCCACCCATAGCCGGTCTAATTGCTGAGAGAGAAAAGTGCTTTTTCTTTCCCTAAGAGTCCTCGAGTACACACAGCTATTGCGGATCCTTTGCGAGATCAGGATTTTTGATTCATAATTTAGAATCAATCCATGTTAGGTCAACATCGAGACAAAGCATCTTAGTTGGCTCTGTCAAGGAAGTGAAACAGGCATTCCTAGGTTGAGGTTACCATTGGATTGACCCTCAGTCAGGCCTCCGATTCCAAGGAGTTGATTCAGCAAGTTCCCCGCGCTACCCCGCGGGAAGTCTAATCCGATCAATCGGTGGTTCCGTAATGAGTAGTAGAATACACATTGAGGGGGCCTTGCCTCCTCCTTCCCGCCCACACCTTCATTCTTTTCCTCCTCTGATCTTAGAAAGCATACTGAACTTCACTCCAATCTTTCTCCATTAGCAACAAGAGCAGCTCTATCTATCGGCCCTTGATGAGTAAGCTTAGTTATACCGCTTAGGTTGCAAAGCAGCAAGCTCCCTTCTAATGCGTTATTGCTTGGAGCCTTCTCGCTTAGTAAGCCGCCTTCGGCCCTTCCTCCTTCTTACTCTGTTTGGTATTCGCTCGCGGGTTTGTTTCCAGGTTCTTTCGTTCTTGGTTGGCTCTCTCTATTGTTGTTTGTAGATCGTGCGTCCTGCGCATTGATCCGGCAGCGAGACCCGCCCTGGTTGTAAAGCGAAGCGAGCCGTCCTTCCTTTCATTCGTTGCTTTGTCTTCGGTTTGTTTTTAAACTCGACCTTCTATCGGGACTGTGGTGACGAACCTTACTCCCCTCGGTCAAGTGGTTGACCCGTCTGTCCAATAAGTTTACTAAGTGAATGGGAATCCTATAGTTTGACCAGCCTGGGAAGAGTAGTCAGAGGCAATTCGCTAATATGGAGCTGTTTATATCGTCTTTCTTTCCTAACTAACAGGAAAAGAGAGACATGTGAGTTCGACTCTCGTTCTATCCATGTTCAGCAGTCCCTTTCCATCTTGGTACTGTTGATGGCAGTACCGCTCAACTACAAGATGCTTGAAAGTCCATGTATCAATAATGTTCCCAAGAGTAGCATCGAGCCTCGAAACGGCAAGCCATGCTTCAAGCTAAGTCAGTATGGATCTAATTGATTGCTAAACTGAAGGAACGATCTCTGTCGAAGATTCTCATTCTGAAGTAGGTGCCTAGCTCTGGAAGGATGGACGGGATCATACCTATTTGAATTGAAGAACATTTTGTAACACTTGTTTTTGAGTGGGGAAGGAAAATAAGCACACAAGCGAACAACCATCTAACCGTCAGTCTGAACTCCCAGGATCAGTCCATCAGTAAGAAAAAGCTTCCGTTTCCGTCATTCAGCAGTGGAATGGAATAGTTCGATGGTATTGATCGTCCAACCATTGATTGGAATGTCTATTGTGATAAACCGTGTAATTCTATAAGCTAAGCAGATGAGGCAACAAAGAACCTAACCGTCCTCTCTGATTGACTTCATCAGAAGATTCCTATGGTCTGGTTTACCTTTCTTCTTTCCTTGCAACCTTGGATCGATATGGTTCATTCCTGGGCTATGCTCTTTCAACGGTTGACAGAAGAGGGGGATGGGCAAGGATGATCAGACTGCTTGGTTCGGTTCGTCAAAGGTATTAAAAAACCTTCTTTTTGGTCTTTTCTTTCTTGCCGCCACTTTAACAGGTGCCACTGCAATGAGAGCGTAAGTTGCGGAGTTTTTTCTGGATTATTTTTTTTGGTGCGCTCTTCCTTTTTTTGGATAGAAAGAAGGGTTCAGTGGGAGGGCAAGGGGTAGTTAAGTTTTAGGTTGGCTCTTGTTTTTTACAGACTTTCTTTTCGGTGTAATTTAATAAAGAAGTAGCAATTGTTCATTTCATTTCATTTTTTTGCATTGGTAGTTCTTTTTCATTTGAAAGGGCAAAGGGGGGAAGGGAAAGGATTGACCCTCAGGGATCATATTACTCAAGAAGACTTGGGGCAGGATTGGAAAAGTTCGAAGAGATTGAGGAAGACAAATCCATTGTCGAATCCTACAGAGTGATAACATCGAGTAGTGGGGGCTGGCTTCCACCCCTGAGAGAGCTTGATTTACCAGAAATCCCGCCGAGTCCTAGTGGGCCTAGATTCCGCGATAAGTTCCGAGAAATGGAGGAAATGATGCATTCAAAGTTCGCAGAATTGCAAGAAAGAAAAATCCTTGAAAGAAAAACCAAATAAGACCAGATGTTCCCTATTGTTATCGGGAACGAGACTAAATGTTCGGCCTTAATGAGATGGACCTTGATTCCTCTCCGGCCAGGAAAAGATGCGGCTCCTCTTTGTTCTACTACCTTCATCCTCGGGTGAAGCCGGTTGGCTCACCAAACAAGATATATACTGTGAAATCATTGGTAACCATGCCTAACGGTCGGTCATCTAAGCTATCGGCCAAGGCAAGTGAGAGCTGTTCAAGAGTTGGGGGCATATCTTTAGCTCGAGCAGCATCCGCTCCCGAAATGTGAGTTAAGCTTTAAAAAAAGAAGAAGAGCTACGAGTGGAACAACTTCTTCTATTCCTTGTTGGCCTCCAGCTCCTTCTGTCCCTCAATCCTCTTCTCTGCCCTTTTTTTTACTAGTATGCGTGGCATGCCCCCTGTTCGTATCTTAACAGGGCAACCTTCTCTTGTAAACAATCCCTTCATCGCTAACACCGGTAATGCCCCATCCCTTTAATACTACCTTCGAGGAATTTCTCTCGCGTCCCTGTAGTGATAAGAGCGCATTCTCTAACAGCTTTGAAGCCGAGGCAGCCATCCTCTTGCCAATCCTAAACAAAAGAAAGAAAAGACCTACCCGCCTTCATTGGTTGAGTAAGGGGCATTTACCTATCAGTCCTAGTCCTAAGGCGCAATCGGAGCACTAAGCCCAATTACAGCTTGACTCCGTAAATTAGACCTCATTCTCCTAGTCCTATTCCTGATTGTTATTTCAGATTCTGTGCCTGGGTGGTATCTTCTTACTATTGATTCAACCTCTTCGGGCAAACGTTGTCACTTCCTTTATTTGAAAAAAGGGGTCTAGAACTACAGTGATCTGATACCTTCTTCCCTTGGTCTGGGTAGGTAGGTTATGTAGGCTACAACTGTTCATAGGTTGTTCGATCGCAAAAGGCCAAATAATCGATTACTAGTATGCCGGATATTGCTAGGAGGCCCTTCCCCCTATGTTTGACTCATCCTAGATGGGTTCACACCTGTTGATTCTGGTCAAAGAAAAAAGCTTTTTCACGGCATCCGTCCCATCACACCAATCTACGCCAAGATAAAGAACGCTGGGTTGCCAGGAACAAACCCTGTGATTCAAGGTCTTGCCTAGAATTGCCCTAAGAAAAATGCACCCCATTAATTGATCCCTCTTTAGAGTAGTATATGTACATCCTCGACTATAGCACGAGTAGAGTCGAGTTCTCGTACTAACCTAAGAGCAGATATGCCGAAATATTTCAACGTTCAAGCAGCTAATCAGTAAACGACTTCTCCGTAACAGTTTGAAGATTGGCTCGCAATGCAAGTAGCGGCAAGAAAGGAGAGCAAGACTTCCTTTTCTAAAAGAAGAAAGAACTAGACTTCTATAAGAAGATATTTATAATCGTAGATCGTGGAATATTCATCTATCTTATTAGGTAACTACTTTAGCTGCTCTCGAAACTGAACCATCATGAATAGAACTAGCGCTTAAGGAAGAGTAGGATCTGTTAGCAAGTCATATTCAATCACCCGGTCTTCTCCTTCCTAGCTTTTAGATTTTATGATTCTCTCTTGGATTTTCATACACTTAGCCATGTACGTATCTTGGCTAAACTCGAACCTATAGTTGATCCATCCATACTCGGTAAAGAATCAAAAAGGTACTTGAAGACGACTTTGAATGGGAGGAGGTTTTCTTTTTATCCCCCCTAACCTTATTTTTATGTCTTCTTCGTTCTCAGTCCCTACGGTCCATTGTAGGATGATTTTCCTAAGGCCTTGAATTCGTTGGCAAGGTGATCAGGGTCCTCTCCCTGGTCCTATCGAACCAGTGACTTCTCTCCTGGGATTGAATATGTTTTGCCTTTCCCCGATGGTTCCGCATTCCTATGTGGGTAGGATTCGCCAGGGATGAGCGGCTTATTTAGCCAATGCGAAGCGCGAAGCATAAGAGAAGAGTGTAGCAAAGTGAGTGTAATACTTGTAGCGAATATAAGTAGTGTCAAAGCCTACACTGGCTTAGCTCTGCAGATGTTTTCAGGACGAAGACGGTGATACGATACCACTCGCCAGTGATGATAAGATTCACTCATAGCATAGGTGGAAGATCCATCCTATTTTCTTTATAGATTTATTTGTTCAAAGAAAATACGCCTAAAAATCATTCAGGGAACCTACTCTTGGTATCCTTTACCACATTCACTTTCCATATTCCCTTTCTTTAGTTCAGACGCTATCGTACCTCAAGGAAAATCCAAATTTCTATCAACGATTCCCACCCAACTCTGGAATGACTCTCCCCTCTCTCCCTTAACATATCGAAGGCCTCTTATCCGTCAACCGCACCTTAATAGCTCAGACTTCCGAGCCTTGCTGGATGATGCAGAAGGGCCAACATCAGAGGATCAATTGAATAACCAACTCTCCCGCCCCGCTGCCGCTACTGCTCGAAAGCCTTTGGATCCCCTACAGGACTATCATGAGCCCCTACAAGGAGTCAAAATAAAGCCGAAACCAGATACAGGAAGTGTTGACCCGGATCAATTGAGTGCGAGCCCTTTTATCTTGAGCTGATTCTCCTTATTTTAGAGCTGTGGCGAAGGTAAATTGAGCTCTGGCCTGTGGGGAAGGAAAAGGCTCTGACGAAGATCCAGGGATTACAGGAAGGTTTAGGCCTTGTGAGCAGCTCCAAACGGTCAGAAAAGAAGATGGTCCCGCCCTTACTTCGGCTTGAGGAGTCGTTTTCTCGCTATCTTCTTCGTCTGGATTAGCCTTTTAGTAGCCTAGTAGGTTGTTTGAGTTTCAGGAAAGGAAGAGGTGCTTTCTAAAACAGCCATTACCGCTATGGTTTTTTTCAATAAGTTCTTTTAGAGCATCGTGCCCCACCGTCCGAATAAAGTGTGCGCCTAAGGTGTCATGTGTTTAAGAATATACGTATAATAGAAATACTTTCCCAATCCGTATAAGAGGAAAGAAGGGTCCGGCAATAAGCAGTAGAAGAATAACCCGCAGAAGAAGTTTAATCGCTTCCAGAGATCGGAGCCAGACAAAGATAAGACTCCACGGCGGCACGATCGGGATGATCGGGTCAAAAATGAGTCAAAACTTGTAAAACCCTGGTTTTGGCCTTGTTACTAAGGAGAAATTGACATACTTAGCAAACAGAGATAGAATTATTTCAAAAAGAGATCAGGAAAGAGCCATTTCCCAACCAAATAAAACAGGAAAGCATGAGGCTCGAAGCCCTTTCTCATTTCGAATTTCATCTTAGTATCGGTAATGCCCCGCCCAAAAGTATTTCATCGCAATCACACGCTAGCTTGGTTGGAAAAGCTCGTTTGCACCCACTAACTAATACCTTCTCGTCAGTATTGAATTCTCCATGCTTTCGCCTTGCTTTGTAGTCATTTTCTATGAGTAATCGGTCCGAACTCAATTTCAAGAAAAAACTCTATCTCGCCTGTGGCCAAAAGTAGTGAAAATGGTATTTAGCTTAGTCAATATACAACACAACTGCTGATTCTTCGCGAGATGAAAACCCTTTGTCCTCCGTCTGCAGGGGCAATTCCTGAGAAAAGTGCTACTAGCCCTTGTTTTGGTCATGTCCACAGGCCTTTCCATTCGTCTTTATTCGTCTTTCTTTCGGCAATCTATGCATAATTCTACTTCTTGAACCACCGAATCCGCTTTTGAAAATGGATAACTAGCTTCATTCTGCGTCAAGTACTAAGGATGGGCCCAAAGCACACTTTTGAAAGGCATCAGTCACCTTAAAAACCCCAAAAGTAGGAAGTCTAGCGTGCTTCTTTAGTGCTGCTCTTCGATCAGATGCTTTCTCATTGAACGAGGCATATTAAAGTGAAAGAAGTTCCAGGTCCAGTCCCGAGAAGGTGATAGTTGATTTTGATCATGAAGTTGGCACTGGACTTTGGAATTCATTCTGGACCCCCACCTTCTCAGGACGCCCCGCCTGCTCAGGACGATCCCATTACGGATTTTCTGGAGGGGGACACGCTTGATCCAGCGCAAAAACGGGAATTCAGAAATATTATGAATTTCTTGAAGACCAAAAGCAGAACGAACCTTCAAAATGAGCGAATCGTAATAAAAAGATGTTGGGGGGGGGCGAGGGTAGTAGTTACGAATCCAGGGCAATCAACCACTATCTAAAAACCCAGGTTGGACAACTGCGTGCTGGGGGATTAGCAGGGGATTTTGTCGTAAAGGAATTACGAAAATGGAAAAGGGACTTCAAAGCTCAGAAGAGACGGTCCCACTTCTATCAGGGCCTTCTCGGGGTCTTGAGCAATGTTAATTTGCATTGATTGCAAACAGGGTGCGGGATTCTCTGACGCAAACAAAGAAATGGTCCCAGAGAAAGGAATCAGTCTCTTCAGTCCGACGCATGCCTCAAATTCATTTTTCCTTTGAATTACTCATTTTTTTGAATTTCGCACCGGAAACTTTTCTAGGAGAAGTTCGAATCCGTTCCGTTCGGATATTGATCGGTCTTGGTTTGACATGGTTTACGCGTTACTGGTTCCCGGAAGAGTCAATTTCTCCATTAGCTAAACCCTTTATTACCCTACCTTTGGACTCGTATTTTGTTTGTACACAAACAACGGAGGTCCCCCCCGACATATGTTGCAACGTCTTCAATAGCATGCTCTTACTTCATCTTTCCCTTAATAAGTCATCAAATTTGGTGCTTTTCGATCCCCAGTTGCTATGGGGAACAAAGGCAGAAATACAATAGAATCCTCCATTTAAGTGGTTCTTGCTTCTCCTTGTTCCTGCTCCTAACTCCTCCCCGGGTAGTTCCCAATGTTTGGCACTTTCCATACTTCGTGGGTGCAACATCAACAAATTCGCTCATGATCAAGTTACAACCTAAGATCTATGACTATATTATGTTAACTGTTCGTATTTTGTTCATTCCATCGGTATGCTCCCAGGTACCTATAATTGTGATCTGTTTGCCAGAACCAAGGGGTCTTTCTGTGGAAACCTTCATGAGCAATCGTCGTTTTTTGATGGTTTTTCCGCTTTTCACAGCTGCTCTTTCCACACCCCCGGATATCTGGTGCCAAACCGTTGCCCCTTTCCTTATATATTCGATAATCGAGTTTGCTATCTTTGTGGCATTGATTGTACAAGTTCGTGAAGAGGGCTGGACGAGTAGAATGAGGGAAAGCGGCTCGATCGAGAAAAAAGAGGAGTAGACTAGAAAACCTAGAACTTCAAAAGTCACTATCAATGAATTCCCGAGCAATTCTAAACCAACATATGCTCCGTATAGACGGAATCTCAGATAAGAACCTAACAGAAGTTTCGCGACTCCTTCATGGAATATAGGTCTTAGTATATAAATAATGTCAGTTCGAACCTGATGAGTCGTTATCATCTGTTGCCCTAACTGAGTCCATTAGCTCTTGTTGCCCTTCTATGGTGGGGATCCATAGAGAGTTCGTTTTATGAAATATCTGAGAAAGTAAAAAAAAGATAAAGGATGGCTTATGGTCTATTTTCTTACTTGACTATCCTTCCTGACTTGGCCAATAAAAGATACCTAGCATGACACATCAGCTACGCCATCTGAGCCTGTCCACTTGCTAGTCAGGAAAAATAACCGCTCCGTTCCGTGGGCTTCTTTCGCAGCTCTCTTCACGCTCGCTTTACGAGTGCGACCAAGTTCAATAAACTGTTCATGCTAATTCATAGACTATGCTGGTTTCTATCTAAGAGTCCTGTGAGACGCTTCCTTCTCATACACATCTGAAGCAACGTTTGATCATCCGCATTAGAGAGTTTTGCAGGTCCTTGAGAGAACGTTATCTAGTCAGTTATGACTTGACCATGGTCTGAGGTGAAATTGGTCCTGGTCCATAAAACGAAAGGTGCTGGGTAAGCGCAGAGAAGTCGTGTGAAGGGGAGTTCCATAGGAATGTTCAACTTCGATCAACCTTGGTTTGGTCCCATGCCTAAAAAAGAAAGAAGGTCAAAAACAAAATAGGGTGATATAATCCACTGCTCGCCTAAGAATGTACTAACGTAATCCCTACTATGGCTTCCCGAAGGATCCAGCTGCTAAGAGGGTCCGAGCCATAACGGATTGATGTGACCGTAGCGGCGACTGGAATCGATCTGAATGAGGCAGTTATGGGACTGATCTTATATAACAATATATATGGAGGAAGGATTCATAAAAGG